>NW_026642518.1:0-979 GCF_028554395.1 Pezoporus wallicus | reverse complement strand
TAACCCTAACCCTAACCCTAACCCTAACCCTAACCCTAACCCTAACCCTAACCCTAACCCTAACCCTAACCCTAACCCTAACCATTCACCAGCTTTCCCTCCTGGCTCTTCGATTGTGGGAGCAGACGGCAACTGTTCGTGCTCTACTCACTGTGCAGCTGGGCAGCCGAGAGCAAGCTCCGAAGAGGGTGCATTCAAATGGACCTTTAGGTATGAAAGCGAGGAGCGACAGCAATGATGGTGACACCGTTGCAAAGCTGACTGTGTGCTGAAGATGCCCAGCACATGCTTTCCCTCCTGGCTCTTCGCTCGGGGAACAGAGGCCAGACGTTCGTGCTCAAATCGCTGTGTTACTGGGCAGCTGAGAGCAACCTGCGGAGAGGTTGCATTCAAATGGACTTTTAAATGTATGAAAGCTGAGGAGCCGAACAGCAATGATGGTGACACCCATTGCAAAGCTAACTGTGTGCTGAAGATGCCTAACCCTAACCCTAACGGCAACCAGCTAACTCTAACCCTAACCCTGGGAGCAGACGGCAACTGTTCGTGCTCTACTCACTGTGCAGCTGGGCAGCCGAGAGCAAGCTCCGAAGAGGGTGCATTCAAATGGACCTTTAGGTATGAAAGCGAGGAGCGACAGCAATGATGGTGACACCGTTGCAAAGCTAACTGTGTGCTGAAGATGCCCAGCACATGCTTTCCCTCCTGGCTCTATATGGGAGCAGACCCAACCCTAACCCTAACCCTAACCCTGGCCCTAACCCAACCCTAACCCTAACATTCTAACCTAACCCTAACCCTAACCCTAACCCTAACCCTAACCCTAACCCAACCCCAAACCCAAACCCTAACCCAAAACCTAACCAAAACCCTAACCCTAACCCTAACCCTAACCCTACCCCTAACCCTAACCCTAACCCTAAACCCAAACCCCCAAACCCAAACCCAAAACCCAAACCCTAACCCTAACCCTAACCCT
>NW_026642517.1:0-9884 GCF_028554395.1 Pezoporus wallicus | reverse complement strand
CTTGGTCATGGGTTATGTGCTTTGCTACTGGGGCGATCATCAACATCAAGGAAATGAATTTTTGTATTACCCGGTGTAATTGATGCTGACTATACTGGAAATATTGGGATCATGGTGCAAACACATGCTCCTCCGGTCAACATCCCTGAAAATTCGAAAATAGCTCAAATCTCAAATGATGATCTGACTGATCTCATGCCCCTTTTAAAGGGTGAGTCAAAGGCAGAACAAAAAAGAGTTCTATCAAAAGCTCAGTATGAGGCCTTAGATCACATCATGACAAAAATCACTAATCTTGTCCCGATTGTCAAGGCCAAGCAGTAGGTATAGGCCTTGGAGTCAACCCTCAAGGCCTCCAGCCTCTTCAGCTTTGGCAAATGGATGTGACTCATGTACCCTCTTTTGGGAAACTGAAATATGTCCATGTTACTATTGATACTATTTCTCACTTTGTCTGGGCCACTCCCCTGGCTGGTGAGACCGCACACCATGTAATCATGCACCTACGTGGTTGTTTTGCAGCTATGGGAGTACCTTTACAACTAAAAACAGACAATGCATCTAGCTATACCTCTTCAACTCTTTCGAGATTTTTGAATACTTGGGGTATTTCTCATGTCACTGGTATTCCTCATTTTCCTACAGGACAAGCTATTATTGAACGAACACATCAAACTTTGAAACAACTGTTGGGAAAACAAAAAACGGGGGAAGAAGGAGGTACACCGGTAGCAAGGATACAGAAAGCTGTATATGTTATGAATTTTGTGCAATTGACAGAAGACTTTAATGACCCCCCCCGCCATAATACATGGTCAGGCATTAGGTTCAGGTTATATGACTAAAACTCCGGGTATTCGGGTCCAGTATAAGGACTTGGAAACCGACATTTGGAAAGGTCCTGTGAAAGTAAAACTAACCGGTCGAGGTTATATGTGTATAATTACAGATTCTGGTCTGCGGTGGGTGCCAGCACGATGGGTGAAACCCTGGAAAGAGTCAGCACCACCCCAGGACAACCCCCCTTGTCAGTGATTGAATTAATTGAAATTTCAGCTTAGGACTTCCATTTTATGGATGTTTTCAGTCCTTCTTAAAGTGAAGAGAGCAATCTTTTTTACATTAAAGTAAAAAAAAAAAAAAAAAAAAATATCCACCCACCCCCCCCAAACCTACAGCGAGACAAACAGGGGATACAGGCATATTGTGTGCGTTTTCGGTGGTGGGAAGGTCTTTCAGGGGTATTGGGCATACGATGTCTCATTTAATACAGTCTCTCTGTGATACTTATGAACTAGAAGTTGGTAAAAATAAGTATGTCCAGGTTTCTATCAACCTTTGGAGACCTTTGTAGATATTGCTGGCCACTCCTTCCAGCACAGGCTGGCCACCTGTGTCAGAATGAGTATGCATTTTCGTCAGTATAAAAGCCCAAGCCTCATGCGCTGTGGGGGAGGCAGAGCCTCTTCGGGGACGCCCGGTAAGGTTGAGCCTGCCACCTCACACTGCAATGATGCTTCTTGGAGCTGTTTTTCTGTTTTTAGCGGGTAGGTGTTTAACATTTTGGGCATGAAAGAGTTTATGTAAAAGTGCGGCTGCCGGCAGGTATTTATAGTTGCTGCTGAAGCAGGCAGGCGGCTGTAGCTGCTGCCGAGCAGGCCAGCTTTTGCAGGGTTCAGAAAAAAAAAAAAGGGGGAGGGGGAAAGAGGCAATGACGCAGCAAACTTCTCGACAGTTAACAATGTGCAGTTTAACTTGTCTACTTCTCAAGAACTGATAACCTGGGGGAGGGGGTATATTTGTGTCCTCCTGCCTACAGGTCCATGGCGACTGCCTGCAAAGTTTGTCAAGCCTTGCCATGAGCTGGACAGACAAATGGAAAAACCTGATGCCTCAGCTACAGGAGCTGACCGTGAATACCCCAAGCAGAATGAGATAGAGGAAGAGAAAAAACAAATGACTACAAAACATCACTTGGGAGCAAATGAAAAGTAACATCCTAAATATGTGTGCTTGTGAAGTAGCTATTATTAGAGGTTGTGATTTTGTATATGAAACCACCTGTATTTACTAACTAGTTGCTAATAAGAAACTACACCCTGTATTGTATAGATTTGTTACTTGTAAAAGAGATGTTAGAGTATGGAAATTTGCAGTAGCTGCTAGAAAATGCTAAGGCAAAAGCTAGAAAGATTTTAATACAATGGTAGTATTATAAAGCAGGTAATGGAACAAATTAAGAGGGTGGGAAAATTCCACTGGCAAGAAATCTCTTTGGCTAGTCCCTCGCTGCCACCAGCATCTTCAACATGCTGCTGCACCCTGTAATAGTTACTCTGCTAATGTAAATTTGTGTGTGCCTTGCTGTAGTAGCAACCTGTTACTGGATGAAGCAGGTGAAACTCTGCATTGACAACAAGGTGCAAGGACTGAGGCTGACAAAAGGCCTGCTACCACAATCAAGGGCAAGACTGGGTTGGCCTCTGTGTTTGCCACCAAGAAGAACCTTTAGCTCTGCTGTTGGCTGCAACCCAGCAGGCGTGGAGCGATGGGGACACATGCCATGCCAGACCTTGATGTGAAAGATGGCCTCCCCTGTTATCAGAGAGCCATACAGCAGAAAAAAGGGGCAGGCCCAGCAGCCTGTAGTCAGCATATATTGGAGATATGATCTAGGCCAAATCCCCTGCTCAAGTAGAGTCATCCAAACCATATATAAAACAAAAAGGGGGAGATGTGGAGACAGTGTTCTCACGGGAGAATGGATAATTGGTATATAAACTCTGAATAATCCTGAAAGATACAGCAAGGCTATGAGAGGCCCAAGGAAGCCTAAACAAGCAAGATAAGAAGCAGCTGGATTTCACCGAGTTAATGAGAACTGTGGACTGTTGGCAAGCTTTCGAGGTCAAGTTCCCACACCTGTGCTTAACCAATTATATGCTAGTTGCAAAGGGTCTTGAAGACATGTATCCAATCGTAATATGCCAAATCACTGTAAGTGCATGTAAGAAATAGTATTTAAGGGGTTAAGGCTTTGTATTACTAATAAAGGGCTTTTTGTCTGATCATATTGATCTCTGACTGAGTCCACATATATTCTTCAGCAAATAATTTAAGTTTTTTATTATTACACCCATTTGGGCTGATGCAACTGTCCAATCGGTCCCTCGAGCTCTCTTGACCATTTTGATCACTGTGGTAAGATTTAGAATCGAGTCATTCCTTACCCATTCCTGAAGATGAAAGGGATTCAAGTATGGTATACCAATTAGGCACGTTTGAAAGGGATTTCCCACCTGTGCCAAGGTCAGACAAAAATCAGTAATCCCAGTCTTGTTTGCCCATGTGAGCCAGACATTCGTATTCAACCCCAGTATTGAAGTTTCTTTTTCTATGGCTTGGACCATGGTACAGATATAAAGGATTAATATCAATAATTGCTTCATTTTAACTATTCTACTTAAGTATATATGTCTATTATAACTGGGCCAAGCTTCATACAATATGTGCAGCACTTGCACTACACTACCCTTATAGGTAGTAAGTGATACCCGGATTTATTTTGATTACAATTGCAACATTGTGTTGACGCCCATGGATCACTCTATCTTTTGCAAGTTAGTTTTAATTTCAGTCTGTTATTACCACTTGATGTGATTTTCCAGGGTGCCTTTGGAGCCTTCTTGACTCGAGTATGATGAATCCAGACGTTTTGTTCTCTAATTTTGATAGCTGTAATAGTTGTGAGTAGTACTTGGAACGGCCCTTTCCACCTCGGTTCAAGATCTTCTTCCCCTGTGGGTCTGAAAGATTTTATATACACATAACCTCCAGGTTGTATATTATGTACCGGACTGTCCAGTCCTCTGTTTCGAGTTCCAGCCACATATTTTTCAATTTTCCTGAGTTGTTTTTCTAACTCTATTATATAGTTATTCATAGACTCTTCTCCCACTTGGAGAGACGTTCCCTGTTGGACCCCATATGGTCTTCCATACAGAATTTCGAAAGGACTCAACCCGTCCCGAGCTCTTGGTTTAGTTCGAATTCTCAATAGAGCTAATGGAAGTGTCTGGGGCCAAGGTAGACTGGCCTCCTGACCCAATTTCACAATTTGTTATCTAATTAGATGGCTCATTTTCTCCACCTGACCACTTGATTGAGGGTGGTAGGGAGTATGAAGTTGCCAATCAATACCTAAATGTTTGTTAATTTGTTGTACCACTTTTGAAACAAAATGTGGTCCTTTGTCTGAAGATATAGTGGCTGGAACTCCATATTGTGGTATTATGTCCTGTAACAATATTTTTGTTACCTCCCGGGCTTGTGCGCTTCTAGTTGGAAAGGCTTCTGGCCAACCTGAAAAGGTGTCTGTTAGTACCAACAAATGTCATATAGGGGTCTTACCAGAACACCATAATCATGCATCCAAATTCTGGATCATCCAGTCATTCCCAGGAATGTCTGGAGCTCCTTGATGGTCAACAGTCGTGGAGTTTGACAAATGGCTTCTTTTCTAGCAGTTCCAAGTTCTCTCTGTCCTCCTGTTATTACATAACCTAGGGTTTGGATTAGTTGGGCCTTTTGTCTGGTTACCCAATAACCATTCAGTCCCAGAAAATTCAATAATCCCACCATTCACTGGACATATTCTTCCTTTGTTTCAGTAGCAATTGATGGGTCATCCACATATTGTAACAGAGTCCCCGTCTGAGTGGGTGGTTTCCATGATTCTAGTTCCAGTGCTAAGTGATTTAGAAAAATGGTTGGACTGTTTTAAAACCCTTGAGGTAATACTGTCCAAGTTAATTGCATTTTCCTTACTGTGTCAGGATTTTTCCATTCAAATGCAAAGGTTTTCTGGCTGGCTTCGTGGAGAGGGAGGCAAAAGAAGGCATCCTTTAAATCTAGAATGGTAAACCAAGTTAGCTCTGGTGTTAAGCATGTTAGCAAAGTGTATGGATTTGCTACTACAGGGTAAAGATCCTCAGTTATTTTGTTGACAGCTCGTAAGTCCTGTACCACTCGGTATGACCCGTCAGGTTTCTGAACAGGTAAAATAGGGGTATTGAAATCAGACTGGCACTCCTTTAACAGTCCCGATTGTAGGAAATTCTCAATAATTGAGTAAATTCCTTCTCTATCTTTCTTTTTCAAAGGTACTGTTTAATCCTGACTGGGTGTTTTTCCTCCTTGAGCTTAGTCTGTATAGGGGGTGAATTTTTGGCCCTTCCAGGTAGGTTTGTAGCCCATACCCCTGGGAATACCTGATCCAATACATCTTCCCTGACTTCTTCCACAACATGATTGGCAATTAAAACTAAACTTAACATCTCTATATATTGCTGATCATTTACTTCTAAAGTGATCTCTCCTCCTTTGAAAGTAATAATTGCTCCCAAGTGTTCAAGTAAGTCTCTCCCTAGGAGAGCTTTTGGGGAGTTAGGCATATATAAGAATTTATGAACGCCCCATTGCTTTCCCAATTGATATTTCAATGGTTTACAAAAATACGCCTTCTCACTTTGGCCAGTTGCCCCTTTTACCATAATATAATCATCCCGTAAAGGCATTAAGGCTTTGTTTAAAACGGAATATGTTGCGCCCCTATCGACCAAAAATTCCACTTCCTTCTCCATGTCCCCTAGCTTCATCATAACCAGTGGATCTGCTAGGGAAGATTCCTCTGGTCCCCATCATTCTTCCTTCACGTGCACGACCACACTTCCTTTAGTGGCCCTGTTTGGACGGCGGTTCTTTGTGTTTTCCAGACATTCGTTCTTCCAATGTCCAAACTTTTTACACAGTGCACACTGATCTTTACCCAGTTGGGGTTGTTGTCTTTGCTTTCTTCTTCCCCCTTCTTCCACTACTGCCACCAATCTCCGCATTCCTTGCTTATAACCTTCCTCCTGGTTACTGAATACTCGCCATGCTTCATCCAGCCAAATTTCTAAATTTCTTCCTTCCGCTGGTCGTAACTTTTGGAGTTTCCTCCTAATGTCCCCTGTAGATCATCCTAAAAATATACTAACTGCTGTATTCCTACCTCTGACCCCAGCATTACGGCGCATAGCATCCCTTAATCGATCTAAGAATTCCGATGGTGATTCTGAAGGGCCTTGTTTCACCGCATATAGTGCTGACCAGTTTATGGTCTTTGGTGTTGCTCTCTCAACACCTTTTACAATCCATTCTTGGTAAGTTTATAATTTTGCTAACTGTGCCGAGCAGTTTGGATCCCGGTTTGGATCCCACTTTGGATCCTGAAGTGGAAAAAATTCCCTTACATCTTCTTGTTTTACTTTATAATAGTCCTCAGTCCTCTCCTGCTGTTTTTAATATCAATTATTTTTCTGTTTCCGGCATTGCTTCTAATAGTAACTGCATATCACTCCAATCCAGATTATGGTGCTTTATAATGAACTGCAAATGTTTTGTAGCGCTTAAGGGATCTTTACGATAATCCTTTGCCACCTTTTTCCATGGTTCCAAGTCCAAGGTGGAGAAAGGTACTTTAATCAGCTTTGGAACTCCTTCAGGTCCTACCGCTTCCCAAAGAGGTGCTTGCAGGACATGTTTTTGCTGGTTTTGTCAGGTTCGTGAGGAGACCGGACTCCCCAGGGGAGTAATGGTGTCTTCTGAGTCCATGTCCACCTGTCTCTTTGGTGGAGGCTTAAACACATCTATTAATTCCTGGTGTTGGGGGAGGGGGGCATCATTCCATCCCAACACACCCAATCAGTTGCCAGCACCTATAATAAATGCTCGGAGCAATGTAGAGATATCCCAGCAGCTCCATCCAATGAGCCGGCTTCATTTGGAGCTCGGCTCAGATGCCTCTATACAAATGCCCGTAGCATGGGGAATAAACAAGAGGAATTAGAGATGTGTGCACGTCTACGGAGGTATGATATAATAGGCATCACAGAAAAAAGGTGGGATGGCTCCTATGACTGGAGTGTTGGAATGGAAGGTTACAGGCTTTTTAGAAAAGACAGGCCTGGCAGGCAGGGAGGGGGAGTTGCCCTTTATGTTAGGGATAGGCTGGAGAGTATGGAACTCTGTCTGGGGACAGGTGAGCAGTCAACAGAGAGTTTGTGGGTCAGGGTTAAAGGGAATATAGCTATGGGAGACATTAATGTGGAGATCTGTTACAGACTGCCTGATCAAGGAGAACCTGTGGATTAAGCGCTCCATAGACAGATAGCAAAAGCCTCACACTCACAGGCCCTTGTTCTCATGGGTGACTTCAACCACCCTGACATCTGTTGGAAGGACGGTACGGCCTGGCACAAGCAATCCAAGAGGTTCCTCGATTGTGTGGAAGACAACTTCCTTCTGCAAGTAATAGAGGAGCCGACAAGTAGAGGTGCCATGCTTGACCTCATGCTCACCAACAGGGAAGGGCTCGTCGAAAATGTGATGCTCCAGGGCAGCCTTCAATGCAGCGATCACGAGGTGTTCGAATTTGAGACCTTCAGGACAGTGAGAAGAGCGTGCAGCAAGCTCACTGCCCTGGACTTCAAGAGAGCAGACTTTGGCCTCTTCAGGAACCTGCTCAGTAAGGTTCCATGGGATATAGCCCTAGAGGGCAGGGGGGCCTAAAACTGATGGTAGATATTCAAGACTCACCTGCCACAAGCTCAGAAGTGTTGCATCCCAACTAGAAGGAAGTTCAGCAGGAGGGCCAGGAGACCTCCTTGGATGGATAAGGAGCTGCTGAGGAAAATTCAAATGAAAAAAGAGGCTCATAAAAAGTGGAAGCAAAGACAGGCGGCCCAGGAAGAGTACAAGGATGTTGTCCGGGAAGCTAGGGACCAGGTTAGGAAAGCCAAGGCCCAGTTAGAATTAAACTTTGCTAGGGATGTTAAGGATAACAGGAGTGGATTCTACAGGTACGTAGCCAATAAAAAACAGACTAGGGACAATGTAGGCCCCCTCTGGAAGCTCCTGGGAGAACCGGCTACACAGTATTTGGAGAAGGCTGAGGTTCTGAATTACTTCTTTGCCTCGGTCTTCACAGACAAAGGCTCTGAACGCATCACCCGTGTCTTGGAAGGCAGATGCAGGGACTGTGAGAATGAAGACCTTGGGCCAACAGTAGGAGAGGATCTGGTTCAAGACCATCTTAAAAACCTGAACGTGCACAAGTCCATGGGACCTGATGAAATGCATCCGCTGGTCCTGAAGGAGCTGGCAAATGAAGTTGCTAAGCCACTGTCCATTATATTTGAAAAATCATGGCAGTCAGGTGAAGTTCCTGATGAATGGAAAAAGGGAAATATAACCCCCATTTTCAAGAAGGGGAAAATGGATGACCAGGGAACTACAGACCAGTCAGTCTCACCTCTGTGCCTGGCAAAATCTTGGAGCAGATTCTCCTGGAAGGCATGCTGAGGTACATGAAAAACAACAAGGTGCTTGGTGACAACCAGCATGGCTTCACTAAGGGGAAATCCTGCCTGACCAATTTGGTGGCCTTCTATGATGGGGCTGCAGAACTGATGGACAGGGGTAGAGCAGTTGATGTCATCTACTTGGACTTGTGCAAAGCGTTCAACGTTGTCCCACATGACATCCTTGTGCCTAAATTGGAGAGACATCTGTTTGATAGATGGACCACTCGGTGGATAATTGGCTGGATGGCCGCACACAAAGAGTTGTGGTCAATGGCTCAATGTCTGGCTGGAGACCAGTAACGAGTGTTGTCCCTCAGGGATCGGTGTTGGGACCGGTCTTGTTTAACATCTTCGTCACTGACATGGACAGCGGGATTGAGTGCACCCTCAGCAAGTTTGCTGATGACACCAAGCTGTGTAGTTCAATTGATAGGCTGGAGGGAAGGAATGCCATCCAGAGGGACCTTGACATGCTTGTGAGGTGGGCTGATGCCAACCTCATGAAGTTTAACCATGCCAAGTGCAAGGTACTACACCTGGGTGGGGGCAATCCCAGGCACAGCTACAGGTTGGGCAGAGAAGAGATTCAGAGCAGCCCTGCGGAGAAAGTCTTCAGGGTGTTGGTTGATGAGAAAATGAACATGAGCCAGCAGTGTGCGCTAGCAGCCCAGAAAGCCAACTGTATCTTGGGCTGCATCAAAAGGAGCATGACCAGCAGGTCGAAGGAGGTGATCCTGCCCCTTTGCTCTGTTCTCATGAGACCTCACCTGGAGTATTGTGTGCAGTTCTGGTGTCCTCAACATAAAAAGGACACGGAACTGTTGGAATAAGTCCAGAGGAGTACCACGAGGATGATCAGGGGACTGAAGCACCTCCCATATGAAGACAGGCTGAGAAAGTCAGAGCTGTTCAGCCTGGAGAAGAGAAGTCTGTGTGGAGACCTCATAGGAGCCTTCCAGTATCTGAAGGGAGCCTATAGGGATGCTGGGGAGGGACTCTTCATTAGAGACTGTAGTGACAGGACAAGGGGTAATGGGTTAAAACTTAAACAGGGGAAGTTTAGATTGGATATAAGGAGGAAATTCTTTCTTGTTAGGGTGGTGAGGTGTAAGCGGCGAGGAGAGGCCAACCCAATATGGGTGATAAGCAACTTCTGCTTTATTTGTGATGCAGTTCACACATATATAGGAGTGGTATTCAGCCACTCCTTCTTGGCACAACAGTATTGGTTAGCCCCCCACAGCTTCCTCCACATTCTCCTCCCAGGTCCGGTCTCCGGCCACCTGTGGGGGCCACCCCCTGCCTTGCTTGCACAGTCCTCCAGAACTCTATGGTTCTGCTCTTAGAGTCATTCTGCAACAATTCCCCCCTTTTTCTTTGTGCAAGCAAGGCATTATGGGTTATTCTGTTCACCTGTTTTATCACACAACTATAAACAAGTCTAATAGCTACGATGATTAACCTAACCAATGATACATA
>NW_026642516.1:0-9880 GCF_028554395.1 Pezoporus wallicus | reverse complement strand
GGATATCCCATAATAGCACCCCCATATAGACATCCCATAATGCACCCCAAGAGGGGCATCCCATAATAGCACCCAGCAGGGACATCCCGTAATGAACCTCAATGGGGATATCCTATAACAGCACCCAATAGGGATATCCCATAATAGCACCCCCATATAGACATCCAATAATGCACCCCAAAAGGGACATCCCATAATAACACTCAATAGGGGCATCCCATAATGAAGCCTTATAGGGACAACCCATAATGCACCCCAGCTGGGACATCCCGTAATACACCCCAATAGGGACATCCCATAATGAAGCCTAATAGGGACATCCAATAATGCACCCCTATATAGACATCCCATAATAGCACCCAATAGAGACATCCCATAATGACCCTCAATAGAGATATCCTATAATAGCACCCAATAGGGACATCCCATAATGCACCCCAAGAGGGGCATCCCATAATGAAGCCTTATAAGGACATCCCATAATGCACCCCAGCAGGGACAGCCCATAAAAGAACCTCAATAGGGACATCCCATAATGACCCTCAATTGGGATATCCCATAATAGCACTCAATAGGGACATCCCATAATAGCACCCAGTAGAGACATCCCATAATGAACCTCAATAGGGATATCCCATAATGCACCCCAATAGGGACACCCCATAATAGCACCCAATAGAGACATCCCATAATGACCCTCAATAGAGATATCCTATAATAGCACCCAATAGGGGCATCCCATAATAGCACTCAATAGGGGCATCCTGAAATGAAGCATAACAGGGACATCCCATAATGCACCCCAATAGGGACATCCCATAATAGAACCCCAATAGGGATATCCCATAATGACCCTCAATAGGGATATCCCATAATAGCACCCCAATAGGAGATCCTGGAGCACCCATTGGGGTCAACGATGGGGTTCAAGGAGCACCCATTGGGGTCAACGATGGGGTTTGGGGGTCCTGGAGCACCCATTGGGGTCAACGATGGGGTTCAAGGAGCACCCATTGGGGTCAATGATGGGGTTCAAGGAGCACCCATTGGGGTCAATGATGGGGTTCAAGGAGCACCCATTGGGGTCAATGATGGAGTTTGGGGGTCCTGGAGCACCCATTGGGGTCAATGATGGGGTTTGGTGGTCCTGGAGCACCCATTGGGGTCAATGATGGGGTTCAAGGAGCACCCATTGGGGTCAATGATGGGGTTCAAGGAGCACCCATTGGGGTCAATGATGGGGTTCAAGGAGCACCCATTGGGGTCAATGATGGGGTTCAAGGAGCACCCATTGGGGTCAATGATGAGGTTCAAGGAGCACCCATTGGGGTCAATGATGGGGTTCAAGGAGCACCCATTGGGGTCAATGATGGGGTTCAAGGAGCACCCATTGGGGTCAATGATGGGGTTCAAGGAGCTCCCATTGGGGTCAATGATGGGGTTCAAGGAGCTCCCATTGGGGTCCCATTGGGGTCAATGATGGGGTTTGGGGGTCCTGGAGCACCCATTGGGGTCAACGATGGGGTTTAAGGAGCACCCATTGGGGTCGATGATGGGGTTCAAGGAGCTCCCATTGGGGTCGATGATGGGGTTCAAGGAGCACCCATTGGGGTCAACGATGGGGTTCAAGGAGCTCCCATTGGGGTCGATGATGGGGTTCAAGGAGCACCCATTGGGGTCAATGATGAGGTTCAAGGAGCACCCATTGGGGTCAATGATGGGGTTCAAGGAGCACCCATTGGGGTCAATGATGAGGTTCAAGGAGCACCCATTGGGGACAATGATGAGGTTCAAGGAGCACCCATTGGGGTCAATGATGGGGTTCAAGGAGCACCCATTGGGGTCAATGATGGGGTTCAAGGAGCACCCATTGGGGTCAATGATGGGGTTCAAGGAGCACCCATTGGGGTCAGTGATGGGGTTCAAGGAGCACCCATTGGGGTCAACGATGGGGTTCAAGGAGCACCCCTTGGGGTCAATGATGGGGTTTGGGGATCCTGGAGCACCCATTGGGGTCAACGATGGGGTTCAAGGAGCACCCATTGGGGTCAATGATGGAGTTTGGGGGTCCTGGAGCACCCATTGGGGTCAATGATGGGGTTTGGGGGTCCTGGAGCACCCATTGGGGTCAACGATGGGGTTCAAGGAGCACCCATTGGGGTCAATGATGGGGTTCAAGGAGCACCCATTGGGGTCAATGATGGGGTTCAAGGAGCACCCATTGGGGTCAATGATGGGGTTCAAGGAGCACCCATTGGGGTCAATGATGAGGTTCAAGGAGCACCCATTGGGGTCAATGATGGGGTTCAAGGAGCACCCATTGGGGTCAATGATGGGGTTCAAGGAGCACCCATTGGGGTCAATGATGGGGTTCAAGGAGCTCCCATTGGGGTCAATGATGGGGTTCAAGGAGCTCCCATTGGGGTCAACGATGGGGTTCAAGGAGCACCCATTGGGGTCAATGATGGGGTTTGGGGGTCCTGGAACACCCATTGGGGTCAACGATGGGGTTCAAGGAGCTCCCATTGGGGTCGATGATGGGGTTCAAGGAGCACCCATTGGGGTCAATGATGAGGTTCAAGGAGCACCCATTGGGGTCAATGATGGGGTTCAAGGAGCACCCATTGGGGTCAATGATGAGGTTCAAGGAGCACCCATTGGGGTCAATGATGAGGTTCAAGGAGCACCCATTGGGGTCAATGATGGGGTTCAAGGAGCACCCATTGGGGTCAATGATGGGGTTCAAGGAGCACCCATTGGGGTCAGTGATGGGGTTCAAGGAGCACCCATTGGGGTCAACGATGGGGTTCAAGGAGCACCCATTGGGGTCAATGATGGGGTTTGGGGATCCTGGAGCACCCATTGGGGTCAACGATGGGGTTCAAGGAGCACCCATTGGGGTCAATGATGGAGTTTGGGGGTCCTGGAGCACCCATTGGGGTCAATGATGGGGTTTGGGGGTCCTGGAGCACCCATTGGGGTCAACGATGGGGTTCAAGGAGCACCCATTGGTGTCAATGATGGGGTTCAAGGAGCACCCATTGGGGTCAGTGATGGGGTTCAAGGAGCAGGGGGGGATTGGGGTGATCTGGGTCAATCCAACCCAACCCAACCCAGCATGGGGCAACCGGGGGCAATCCAACCCAACCCAACCCAACCTGCGTCAATCCAACCCAACATGGGGCAACCTGGGTCAATCCAACCCAACCCAACCCAACCTGGGTCAATCCAACCCAACATGGGGCAACCTGGGTCAATCCAACCTGGGTCAACCCAACCCAACCTGGGTCAACCCAACCCAACCTGGGTCAATCCAACCCAACATGGGGCAACCGGGGTCAACCCAACCCAACCCAACATGGGTCAATCCAACCCAACATGGGGCAACGTGGGTCAACCCAACCCAACCCAACACGGGTCAATCCAACTCAACCCAACATGGGGCAACCGGGGTCAATCCAACCCAACATGGGGCAACTTGGGTCAATCAAACCCAACCCAACCTGGGTCAATCCAACCCAACCCAACATGGGGCAACCTGGGTCAATCCAACCCAACCCAACCCGGGTCAATGCAACCCAACCCAACCCAACATGGGTCAATCCAACCCAACATGGGGCAACCTGGGTCAATCCAACCCAACCCAACCCAACCTGGGTCAATCCAACCCAACATGGGGCAACCTGGGTCAACCCAACCCAACCCAACCCAACCTGGGTCAATCCAACCCAACATGGGGCAACCTGGGTCAATCCAACCCAACCCAACCCAACCCGGGTCAACCCAACCTGGGTCAATCCAACTGAACATGGGGCAACATGGGGCAACCCGGGGCAACCCAACCCAACCCAACCCAACATGTGGCAACCTGGGTCAACCCAACCCAACATGGGGCAACCCGGGTCAATCCAACCCAACCCAACCCAACATGGGTCACTCCAACCCAACATGTGGCAACTGGGGTCAACCCAACCCAACCCAAGTCAATCCAACCCAACCCAAAATAACCTGGGTCAATCCAACCCAACACAACCCAACATGGTTCAATCCAACCCAACACGGGGCAACCTGGGTCAATCCAACCCAACCCAACCCAACTTGGGTCAATCCAACCCAACCCAACCCAACCTGGGTCAATCCAACCCAACATGGGGCAACCGGGGTCAACCCAACCCAACATGGGGCAACCTGGGTCAACCCAACCCAACCCAACATGGGGCAACCCGAGTCAATCCAACCCAACCCAACCCAACATGGGGCAACCTGTGTCAATCCAACCCAACCCAACTCAACATGGGGCAACCTGGCTCAACTCAACCCAACCCAACCCAACCCAGGTCAATCCAACCCAAAACAACCTAACCTGGGTCAATCCAACCCAACATGGGGCAACCTGGGTCAACCCAACCCAACCCAACCCAATCTGGGGCAACCCAACCCAACCCAGCATGGGGCAACCTGGGTCAATCCAACCCAACCCAACCCAACCTGGGTCAATCCAACCCAACCCAACCCAACATGGGGCAACCTGGGTCAATCCAACCCAACCCAACCCAACATGGGGCAACCTGGGGCAATCCAACCCAACCCAACCCAACCCAACCTGGGTAAATCCAACCCAACCTGGGTCAATACAACTCAACCCAACATGGGTCAACATGGGTCATTCCAACCCAACCCAACGTGGGGCAACCCGGGTCAATCCAACCCAACCCAACCCAACCCAACCTGGGTAAATCCAACCCAACCCGGGTCAATCCAACTCAACCCAACATGGGTCAACATGGGTCATTCCAACCCAACCCAACGTGGGGCAACCCGGGTCAATCCAACCCAACCCAACCCAACCCAACCCCGGTCAATCCAACCCAACCCGGGTCAATCCAACTCAACCCGGGTCAATCCAACCCAACCCAACATGGGTCATTCCAACCCAACCCAATGTGGGGCAACCTGGATCAATCCAACCCAACCCAACATGGGGCAACCTGGGGCAATTAAACCCAACCCAACCTGGGTCAACCCAACCCAACACGGGTCAACCCAGCTCACCCCAACCCAACATGGGTCAACCTAGCTCAACCCAACCCAACCCAACATGGATCAGCCCACCTCATCCCAACCCATCCCATCCAACCCAACATGGATCAACCTAGCACGTCCAACCCCACCCAACCTGGATCACCCCATCCCATCCAACCCATCCAACCCAACATGGATCCACCCAGCTCAACCCAACCCATCTCATCCAACCCAACATGGATCAATCCAGCTCAACTCATCCCAACCCATCCAACGCAACCTGGATCAACCCACGTCAACCCAACCCAACCCAACCCTACATGGATCAACCCAACACATCCAGCTCAACGCAACCTGGATCAATCCATCTCATCCAACCCAACTTGGATGGACTCATCTCAACCCGACCTGGATCAACCCAACACATCCAGCTCAACCCAGCTCAATCCAACCTGGACCAATCCAAACCTTCCAACTCAACCCACATCAACCCAACCTAGATCAACCCATCCAACCCAACCCATGTAACCCAACCCATCCAACCCATCCCAACCCAATCCATCCAACCCACATCAACCCAACCCAACCCAGATCAACCCAACCCATCCAACCCAACCCAACCTAGATCAACCCATCCAACCCAACCCATCCCGTCCCAACCCATCCAACCCAATCCATCCAACTCAACCCATCCAACCCATCCCAACAGAATCCATACAACCCACATCAACCCAACCCAACCCAGATCAACCCAACCCATCCAACCCAACCCAACCTAGATCAACCCATCCAACCCAATCCATCCCGTCCCAACCCATCCAACCCAACCCATCCAACTCAACCCATCCAACCCATCCCAACCCAATCCATCCAACCCACATCAACCCAACCCAACCCAACCTAGATCAATCCATTCAACCCAACCCATCCAACCCAACCCAACCCAAACTAGATCAACCCAACCCAGATCGACCCAACCCATCCAACCCAACCCAACATAGATCAAGCCATCCAACCCAAGCCATCCAACCTAACCCATCTAATCCTATCCATCCAACCAAACCCAATCCATCCAACCCAACCCAACCTAGATCAACCCATCTCAACCCATCCCAACCCAACCCATTCAACCCATCCCAACCCGTCCAACCCAACCCAACCCATCCAACCCAACCTATATATACCCCACACATCCAACCCAACTCAACCTGGATCAACCCAACTCAACCCAAAGCAACCCATCCAATCCATCCAACCCAACCCAACCTATACATACCCAACCCATCCCAACCCATCCAACCCAACCCATCCCAACCCATCCAACCCAACCAGATCAACCCATCCAACCAAACCCATCCAACCCAACCCAACCTAGATCAACCCATGCAACCCAACCCATCCCAACCCATCCAACCCAACCCAACCCATCCAAGCCAACTCAACCCATCCAACCCAACCCATTCAACCCAACCCAACCTAGATCAACCCAACCAACCCAACCCAACTTAGATCAACCCATCGAACCCATCCAACCCAGCCCAACCTAGATCAACCAACCCAACCCAACCTAGATCAACCCATCGAACCCATCGAACCCATCCAACCCAACCCAACCTAGATCAACCAACCCAACCCAACCTAGATCAACCCATCCAACCCAACCCAACCTAGATCAACCCATCCAACCCAGCCCAACCTAGATCAACCCATCCAACCCAACCCATCCAACCCAAACCAACCTAGATCAACCCATCCAACCCATCCAACCCAACCCATCCAACGCAACCCATCCAACCCAACCCAACTCAACCTAGAGCAACCCATCCAACCCAACCCATCCAACCCATCCAACCCAACCTATCCAACCCAACTCAACCTAGATCAACTGATCGAACCCATCCAACCCATCCAACCCAACCCATCCAACCCAGCAGATCCCCATCCATCCAACCCAACCCAACTCAACCTAGAGCAACCCATCCAACCCAACCCATCCAACCCATCCAACCCAACCTATCCAACCCAACTCAACCTAGATCAACCCATCCAACCCAACCCAAACCCAACTCAACCTAGATCAACCCATCCAACCCAACCCAACTCAACCTAGATCAACCCATCCAACCCAACCCATCCAACGCAACCCATCCAACCCAACCCAACTCAACCTAGAGCAACCCATCCAACCCAACCCATCCAACCCAACCCAACCTAGACCCACCACATCCCCCCCCCCCAACCCCGTTCCACCGCAGAACTCGCGGTACCAGACCTACCAGCGCATGTGGAACTACATGCAGTCCAAGCAGCCCAGCGTCTTCGTCAAGAGCACGGAGGAAGGGATCGCCCGCGTCCTCAACTCCAAGTACGCCTTCCTCTTGGAGTCCACCATGAACGAGTACCACCGGCGCCACAACTGCAACCTGACCCAGATCGGGGGGCTGCTGGACACCAAGGGCTATGGCATCGGCATGCCATTGGGTATGGGGGGGGACACACGGCCAACAGAAGACCCACGCACCAGTGTTGGGGTGAGGTCTCCATCTTCAACACGGGAGACCCATCGCCCCCCCCATGGGCGCTCTTCCATAGGGTCCCCGTTCCGCGATGAGATCACCTTGGCCATCCTGCAGCTGCAGGAGAACAACCGCTTGGAGATCCTCAAGAGGAAGTGGTGGGAAGGGGGGCATTGCCCCAAAGAGGAGGACCATAGAGCGAAAGGTGATTCCCCCCACACGCATTGAGGGGTTATGGGGTGGAAGGGGGGACACACAGCTCAGTGAAGCCCAGTGGTGCCCAATGGAGATCAATGGAGCCCAATGGAGCCTAATGGAACCCAATGGCGCCCCATGGAACCCAATGGAGGCCAGTGGAGCCCAATGGAGCCCAAGGGAACCCAATGGAGCCCAATAGAGCCCAATAGCACCCAATGGAGCCCAATGGCACCCAATGGAGCCCAATGGATCCCAATAGAGCCCAGTGGAGCCCAATGGAGCCCAAGGGAACCCAGTGGAGCCCAATGGATCCCAATGGCACCCAGTGGATCCCAATAGAGCCCAGTGGAGCTCAATGGAGCCCAATGAGCCCAGTGGAGCCAAGGGAACCCCATGGCTCCCAAGGGAACCCCATGGCACCCAGTGGAGCCCAATGGAGCCCAGTGGAGAAGAAGGGAACTCAATGGCTCCCAAGGGAACCCCATGGCACCCAATGGTGTCCAAGGGAACCCAGTGGCACCCAATGGAGGCCAATGGAACCCAGTGGAGACCAAGGGAACCCAGTGGAGCCCAATAGAGCCCAATGGAGGCCAAGGGAACCCAATGGAGCCCAATGGCACCCAATGGAGCCCAATGGAGCCCAAGGGAACACAATGGAACCCAATAGAGCCCAGTGAGCCCAATGGAGCCCAATGGAACCCAATGGATCCCAATAGAGCCCAGTGGTGCCCAATGGAGCCCAATGGCACCCATTGGAACCCAATAGAGCCCAGTGGAGCACAATGGCACCCAATGTTGCCCAATGGAGCCCAATGAGCCCAATGGAGCCAAGGGAACCCCATGGCACCCAATGGAGGTCAATAGAGCCCAATGGATCCCAAGGGAACCCAATGGCACCCAATGGAGGTCAATGGAACCCAATGGAGCCCAAGGAAACCCAGTGGAGCCCAATAGAGCCCAATGGAGCTTCATGGAACCCAATGGAACCCAATGGAGCCCAATGGTGCCCAATGGAGTCAAATGGAACCCAATGGAGCCCAATGGCACCCAATAGAGCCCAATGGAGCCCAATGGCACCCAATGGAGGCCAATGGAACCCAATGGAGCCCAAGGGAACCCAGTGGAGCGCAATAGAGCCCAATGGAGCCCAATGGAACCCAATGGTGCTCAATGGCACCCAATAGAGCCCAATGGAGCCCAATGGAACCCAATGGTGCCCAATAGAGCCCAATGAGCCCGATGGAGCCCAATGGAGCCCAATGGCACCCAATGGCACCCAATGGTGCCCAATGGTACCCAATAGAGCCCAATGGCACCCAATGGAACCCAATGGTGCCCAATGGAGCCCAATGGCACCCAATGGTGCCCAATGGAGCCCAATGAATGCGTGGGGTCTTCTCCTCCTCCAGGGCTGGGCATGGAGAACATTGGGGGCATCTTCGTGGTGCTGGTTTGTGGCCTCATCGTCGCCGTCTTCGTGGCTGTGGTGGAGTTCGTGTGGTCAACGCGGCGCTCAGCCGAGAGCGAGGAGGTGATGGGGGCAATGGGGGCAATGGGGACAATGGGGGCAATGGGAGTAATGGGGTCAATGGGGGTCAATGGGGGCAATGGGGTAGTGGGGGCAATGGGGTTAATGGGGGCAGTGGGGGGCAATGGGGGTAATGGGGTCAATGGGGGGCAATGGGGGCAATGGGGTAATGGGAGCAATGGTTGCAATGGGAGGCAATGGGGGCAACGGGGGCAATGGGGGTAATGAGGGACACGGGAGTTCCCATAGGGGATTGTGGGATATGGGGGGGTCCCATAGAGGACAGCGTGTCCCCTATGCAGTGGGGGGATCTATAGGGGATAGGGAGATCCATTAGGGTCCAGGGGATCCCATGGGGCCTGGGGGGGTTCTGTATGGGATAGGGGAGGGCTCCATAGGGGCTGTGGGGGGGCTCCATAGGGGATGTGGGGGGCTCCATAGGGGCTGTGGGGGGCTCCATAGGGGATGTGGTGGGGGCTCCATAGGGGATGTGGGGGGCTCCATAGGGGCTGTGGGGGGCTCCATAGGGGATGTGGGGGCTCCATAGGGGCTGTGGGGGGCTCCATAGGGGACGTGAGGCCCCATAGGACTGGGAGGGGGGGGGTCCTATAGGAGA